>NC_079171.1:35152301-35177301 GCF_947568905.1 Ostrea edulis
TGTAGGTGGAAAGGATAACGCTTTACAGCCCGGAAACCATATTGCTACTTCGATGTCCAGTGCGCTTGACCTTTGACCTTTTGACCCCAAAATCAATAGGGAACATCTTCATCCCATGGGTAGTCCATATGTATGATATGGTGACTGTAGGTGGAAAGGATAACGCTTTAGAGCCCGGAAACCATATTGCTACTTCGATGTCCAGTGCGCTTGACCTTTGACCTTTTGACCCCAAAATCGATAGGGAACATCTTCATCCCATGGGTAGTCCATATATATGATATGGTGACGGTAGGTGGAAAGGATAATGCTTTAGAGTCCGGAAACCATTGCGTCTACAGACGGACGGACGGACAGACAGACGGACAACCTGATTCCAGTATACCCCCCGCACAACTTGTTGCGGGGGGTATAATTACTGACAGGATGACAGTGATCCATGAATCGACCTTTTCTGCTGACTTCACGGGTTTATTGCTTCATATTTACTCTGATTCTATTAAGTTGTTTGTTTCTAATCACAAATATGGTCAATAATTGTTCTTTTATTTTTCAATATATTTACCGTCAGTTACAGCTTGTATTGCTTTAATTGCCGTTATAAAATTTAGAAATTCATTTCAAAATTATAAGGATTATCTCCCTCATGCATAGCTCTTATCCTTGGACGAATTTGGCTCCACTTTTTTGGCACGCTGTTTTTGGCTATATTTAACTCCAAAACTTCATATTTATTTCGGATTTCAAACATTTCGGTTGAGCATCACTGAAAAGACATTATTTGTCGAAATGCGCATCTGGTGCATCAAAATTGGTACCGTATAAGTTTTACATTATAACCCAACGACTGATATTCAAATTTTGGTTGACCATTAGAAATAATTTAGTTAAGCATTGTAAAAAATAAAATTAGAAAATTTTCCGTTCTAGTTTTGGGCTTTAGCATTCAGGAAATCTACATGTTGAAAGCAGGTCAATTGAAATCAATGTGTGCATTCTGCAGATAAATGGTTAAGATAAAAAAAAAAGTGATCAATATTATAAATGCCATAAGGAATACAAAATAAAGAATTGGGCAAACAGGGATCCCTTGATCCAGAGTGAGACCAGGTGACCAGGGGTAGGAAATATCCCCTGTAGACCGTTCGTACCCGCTGTGAGCCATGTCTTGATTGGGTAAACGGAGTAATCCGTGGTCAAAATGAAAGTACCAAGAACAGTCTACTAATCGGTATAAAACAGGATTTGCGGAATGCAAGGAGGCTGTTGAAACCCCTGTAACATCAACCTGGTTGTCAGTAGACTGTCTCGATTCGAAAACTGATCATACGCAGAACACCCTGTTGCATATCGAATTAGTTGAGTGATATAAATATAGTATGCAGGTGATAATGAAATACTGCTACATAAATATGGAAAGTTGACGGAGAGGCTGAAAATATCCCATTAAAGCTCAGTTGTTAGTGTGACGTCAATATTCATTATAATAAAATATCTAGATGTAGGTGTGAAGTAGATATGTAGGGCTCTGTAGTGTCGTTTATCTCGGGTTTACAGGGACATATTGGATCGACATTTAAATAAAAATGATTATTGTTGATAGATCGTCTATATGTTTATATGTCGACAACAGACAACAAGATATTTTTAGTCCCCTACCGACGAAGTTTGCGGTCAATCCAGTTTTCCGCACTTTTTAGCTCACCTGAGCTGAAAGCTCAAGTGAGCTTTTCTGATCACTCGTATTCCGGCGTCCGTCCGTCTGAAAACTTTTCACATTTTCAACTTCTTCTCAACAACCACTGGTCCAATTTCAACCAAAGTTGGCACAAAACATCCTGAGGTAAAGGGAATTCTAAATTGTTAAAATAAAGAGCCAGGCCACCTTCCAAGGGGAGATAATCAAGAAAAGGTAAAAATAGGGTAGGGTCATTAAAAAATCTTCTTCTCAAGAACCACTGGGCCAGAAAAGATGAAATTTATATGAAAGCTTCCTTATATAATGCAGATTCTAAATTGTTAAAATCACGGCCCCCGGGGGTCGGATGGGGCCACAATAGGGGGTCAAATTTTTACATACAAATATATAGGAAAAATCTTCTTCCCAAGAACCACTGAGCCAGAAAAGCTGAGGTTTATATGAAAGCTTCCTGATATAGTACAGATTCTAAATTGTTAAAATCATGGCCCCCGGGGGTCAGATGGGGCCACAATAGGGGATCAAAGTTTTACATACAAATATATAGGGGAAATCTTTAAAAATCTTCTTCCCAAGAACCACTAAGCCAGAAAAGCTGAGATTTATATGAAAGCTTCCTGATATAGTACAGATTCTAAATTGTTAAAATCACGGCCCTCGGGGGTCGGATGGACCCACAATAGGGGGTCAAAGTTTTACATACAAATATATAGGAAAAATCTTTAAAAATCTTCTTCCCAAGAACCAACTGAGCCAGAAAAGCTGAGGTTTATATGAAAGCTTCCTGATATAATACATATTCTAAATTGTTAAAATCATGGCCCCCGGGGATCGGATGGGGCCACAATAGGGGGGTCAAAGTTTGGGTTTTTTTGGTTGTTTTTATATATATATATATATATATATATATATATATATATATATATATATATATATATAGTACAGATTCAAGTTTGTTAAAGTCATGGACCCCGGGGATTGGATGGGGCCTCAAGGGGGGCATCAAAGTTTTACATACAAATTTATAGGAAAAATCTTTTAATATCTTCTTCTCAAGAACCACTGAGCCAGAAAAGCTGAGGTTTATACGACAGCTTCCTGATATAGTGCAGATTATAAATTGTTAAGATCATGGCCCCCGGGGGTCGGATGGGGCCACAATAGGGGGTCAAAGATTTACATACAAATATATAGGAAAAATCTTTAAAAATCTTCTTCCCAGAACCACTATGCCAGAAAAGCTGAGATTTATATGAAAGCTTTCTGATATAGTGCAGATTCAGGTTTGTTAAAATCATGCCCCCCTGGGGTAGGATGGGGCCACAATAGGGGATCAAAGTTTTACATACAAATATATAGGGAAAATCTTTAAAAATCTTCTTCTCAAGAACCATTGGGCCAAAGAAGTTCACATTTACATGAAAGCTTTCTGACATAGTGTAGATTCAAGTTTGCAAAAACCATGGCCTCCAGGGGAAGGTTTGGGCCATAATAGGGACTACGGTTTTACATGCAAATAGATATGGAAAATCTTCTGATATGGACCAAGGTGACGCAGGTGAGCGATGTGGCCCATGGGCCTCTTGTTTCTCTGTTCTTGCAGATATTTATTTTATATATGGTATGTGGCTTTGTCATAAAAAGTTACAGATCAAGTTCGAATTTCGTCTCGGTCCGTTGATTTGTTACTTAGTTATGGCCCTTGGATTTAGAAAAATAGCATGAATAATCAGTTTTCCAGACTTTTTTTTGTGCTTGCAGATATTCATTTGATATTTTGTACATTGCTTTGTCATAACAAGTTACAGATCAAGTTTGAATTTCGTCTCGGTCAGTTGATTTTTCACTTAGTTATGGCCCTTGGACTTAGAAAAATAGCACCAGTTTTCTGGACTTTTTTGGTTGTGCTTGCAGATATTCATTTGATATTTGGTACATTGCTTTGCCATAACAAGTTACAGATCAAGTTTGAATGTCATTTTGGTCCGTTGAATTTCCATTAAGTTAAAATAGCATGAATTGTTAGTTTACATCCAAGTTTCTTTTCTCTGTAGATAAGAATTAAGAATACTACACTCATTAAAACTTCTAGGTTAGTAATACTACAATATAGATAAATTATTCATAATTATCTACATGTCACAGTTTATTGACTTGGTTAAAGGCCTAAACCTAATTATAAATTTGTGGGTTTTTTTCTTGGTCTAGTCTCTACTCGAATAGTAGTTGATTTGCAATCATTCCTATCCTGGTTCCCCAATTTCCCCTTTTACCATAACCTACATACTGAACTATGAATATTGTTGTGGTACAGTGATTTTTGCAACTGGTAGGGGACTATGTACTGCCATGCAATACTCTCAGAATGCTTGTTTCTTCTCATGTAAAAGCGTATGGATAAACTCTGCTTCATATGGATATAAAATAGGTCGGCTAACAAAGGAACAACATTCGTGTTCATGGGAATTCATAAGAGTGTAAGAAGACCTGATCACCAAAGACTACGACGATATTGTCAATGAGGACACTCTGCATACTTTTTATTTCAATTTCAGAGGTTTTGTATGTCGAATCAGAGTGGTGTTAACAAGATAATTTTTGGATGAATGATCACTAGATACGAATATTTCCTTTTTTCCATTTTATTTGAAGAAGCAACTGTCTATTCCGTCAAAAAGTATACTCTTTAATTCATCGTGAGAAATGGTCGTGCAAAGTGTTGAAAAGACATGTTTTGATGTTGTTAATTTGAGAAAGGTTTTGCGATTTCCAATGTAATGAAAGTTTTTTAGAATACACATTTGATTTACGCAACTTCTGGCATATGTTTTGGCACAATGCGTTGGAAGTTTCTCCCTTACATTCTTTTCGGGAGGAGTAAAGATAGGAGCTTGATCGAAAATTTACTCGATCCAAACATGCATATGTATAATTGTTGTCGTGAAGGTTAGGAATCCAGTATAGGTACGGTAACTCATATTCATCCATCCCATTAACTGGAATATTAAATTTGCCTGAAACCGGAGCATGGTTTTGAGAAGTTCATGATTTCAAAGGGCAGTTGGAGTATAAGTACGATTATCAAATGCGGAATTAATGCCAAGTTCGTTTAAAATACAGTTGTAATAATTAGCCTTAAAAACAAAGACAATGTTGTTACAAGCTTTGTCAGCTGGAACCAAAACATACTCCTCATGTGAACTATCAAATTGTTTGATCACTTATGGTTTACTAAACACAGAAGGATAGATGGAACGTACTTTTGTTTTGATGTCTCTAATACCAGATTTTAATATTCCTCTTATAATTTTAATCCATTCTGACAAAGTATCGAGTTTTTTCCCTCATTTTGATCCCATCATCTGGCATAATGATCAATAGAATGCATTAAAGTATATTATGAATATCTCCATGTTTAACCCGATGAAAGGTGAAGATAACAGTGTTCGATCTCATAACTCCTTCGAGCAATACAAAATAGAGAGTTGATGTAAATTTGTAAAGTTTAGGGAAGCTTGGAATATAAAAATATCTAATAAATTTTAAGACATGCAACATTCTGGGTGATGTACTGTTTGTCTAATATAGTCTGTGTAATATCTGCTGATTGTGTTCTTAAAGACCCAGATTCTCCACATCATGAGCATACTAGGACACAGCACTGAGCTAAAAGTACGAAACTGCTCTCAATGTCAGGGGGACAACGAGTTCTACTGTAACACATGTAAAAGTGATCTGTGTTTACAGTGTAAAGAGAAACATGTCTTTGATCTAAATACCATATTTCATGATGTTGTGATTTACCGTGAGAAGTTCAACTACATACCCAGAAAAGAGACCTGAGTCATACATCCAGACAGGATCTCGAAATGTTCTGTCAGTCGTGTGAATTGTTTGCCTGTTCTCGATGTTTAGAGCACCGAAAACACCAAATACTGGAAATTAGAACAGCATATCAATCAAAGCGACAACAACACCTGGAAATCATTGACAACATCAGAAGTGAGACTCTCTATAACTGTCGTGTTCTACTGGCTGGAATCCAAACTGATATCAAAACTTGTCCCCCTGAAATATGTCACCGTCAATTATAGATGTCAACAACAGCTCAGAGATCGAAATATCTTATTGGCACTGTGGTGTGTGATGATGAAACAAGATACAGAGGTTTATTGATTGATCGAATACAAGAACAGAAGAGAAAAATGAACAGACACCTCACCCACATACAGAACTATGAAGACATATATGAACTATCAGCAAACAAAGCGGTGCAATTCCTCTTGTTTATAAAGACCAGTCGTGTCCCCCAGATAAAGGATACTCCTAATCTTCCAAAACAACTGCTCCTGTCTCTGACTGATGGATTTAACATGGAGGATGTGAGTAGTTATTGAGGGGAATCACAGAAATTCAAATGACAACAGGAAAACGACAATTAGGAATAGGCGAGTGTGTGAAACAAACATCTACACCTGTAAAACACACGTCTGTGTGGCAGGAGTTCGTGAAGGGTTACACATATATCGTGTGATGTCAGACCGGTTCTGGGTTAGTGATGCTTGCAATCTCATCTTGACAGACACTACAGGAGTCATTGTACACTGCGTGAAAAATATAGCAAGATCATGGTATTGGTTTAGAGGAATACACACAGTGAACTGTTCTGGTGAACTGATTTATTATATAGACAGTCATTTTAAGATCAACACACTGTCTGTAGACAATAAAACTGTCACCAGTGTTAGAGATTACACCGCCCTGGAAACCAGAGTGTGTGTACTACTCCCAATCTACTGGAGATCTGATGGTCAGGATGTCTAATACTGATACATATACAGAGGGCAAATTAACCCGGTACAACAGTAGTTTACAACACATCCTGACCATAGAACACGACAGCAATCACAGGTTGTATAGTAATCATTATTATATCACAGAAAATAAGAACGGTGATATCATTGTGTCTAACAGGTTACGTCGCGCTGTAGTGGTGACAGTGCGGGGGGAGACATCGCTTCTCCTACACAGGACCTCCATCAGGACCATCACTATGTCCACACGGAATCTGTACAGATGCGTTGTCACACATCCTGGTGTGTGATTATAAAACCCACACGGTACAGATGATTGACAAAGACGGTCACTTCTTGTCTCTTTTTCTGACAAGACAACACGGGATAAACTTACTATACAGCCTGAACTATGATGACAAAACTCACCTTCTCTGGGTCGGATCACGGAACACCAACATAGTGTCTGTATATAGATATATACAGAGGAAGTACTCTCTGACTGGTAAGTACTACTAGTACTGTAGTTTATTGTATTATATCAATCAGTATAATTAACATAAAATTCTACACAGGGATCCATTATGAAAGGTGAATATAACGAACAGTGGTCAATCTCAAAATCCCCACAAGGAATACAAAATAAAGAGTTGGGCAAACACGGACCTCTGGACATACCAGGGGTGGGATCAGACAAACACGGACTTCTGGACATACCAGGGGTGGGATCAGACAAACACGGACCTCTGGACGTACCAGGGGTGGGATCAGACAAACACGGACCTCTGGACATACCAGGGGTGGGATCAGACAAACACAGACTTCTGGACATACCAGGGGTGGGATCAGACAAACACGGACCTCTGGAAATACCAGGGGTGGGATCAGGTACCTAGGAGTGACACGTTGTCTGATTCTGAACAGTGACATATTGTCTGTTTCTGTAAAAGTGACATGTCAATTCATCAAAAACATGTAAACTAGACAGGAACAAATTACAAATGTAGTAGCAAAAGCAAAACTCGTGTTTAAATGAAATCAATAAATGGTCTACATTTTTGCAGTTACTCCCCTTACATCGGAGTTGCAGGGGATGATTATCATTGCGGGAAAGGGGTTTTTAAGCATATTTGATGTTTATTTCTGTCCTAGTTGTGATTAGGGCTGGGCATCATTTGGAATATTTTGATAGATACATATTGCATTACAGAGAAACGATATTTATTGGCGATACAATATAATTACGTTTACACTTAATTTAGAGGGTTAAATTGATTAAATAATAACATAAATAAAGCTTCAACTTTCTTTTCTTTCACATCTACGTTTTGTCTATTAACAATAATAACTTTCATTCATATGTCGATTTGATATATCCCTGTGAGCTCGAAATAAAAGACACCACAGAGCCGTCCACTTCTGCTTCATACTTAGAAAGACTTCTATTGAAAGGAGACATTAATGGCAAACTGACAAGTCAACTGTATGACAAACGGGATTATTTCAGCTTCTCCATGGTTAACTTCCCATATTTATGTAGCAATATTCCATTATCACCTGCATATGGTGTTTATATCTCTCAACTGATTCCAAACGCAAGAGCTTGTTCTGCGTATGGTCAGTTTTTAAATCGAGGAAAGCTACTGACAAATAAGTTGATGGTACAGGAGTTTCAACAGTTTCGTTTAAAGTCAGCATTTCGCAAATTTGATGGCCGTTATAACGTTCTAGTTTGCCAATAATCCCATCTAGTTCTAGTTCGTCAATACAACCTATGATATCATTTGGGTCAAGTGTTGTTTGACGTGTTTCATACCGATTGTTAGACCGTTCTTGGTACACTGATTTTGACTCCGTTGGCCTGATAAAGATATAGGCCACACGGCGGGTGTGACCGGTCGACAGGGGATGCTTACTCCTCCTAGGCATCTGACCCCACCTCTTTTGGTGTGTCCAGGGGTCCGTGTTTGTCCAACTATTTATTTTGTATTGGTTATGGGATTGATCACTGTTGGTTATCTTCACCTTTCATCTATATATAACTAATGTTATGTGTGGTATACTGAAAATTGTACGTTGTACAACTGGTTCATACACTAGCGAAAATATCTCATTTTCCATATTAACTTTTCTTTTGGTGTAGGATCTGTGATTGATTGATCAGCTTCCTTGTTCTATTAAAACATCAGATAATCCAGACAGAGATGGTGAAATCACGGAATCTCCAAGTTATGAGGAGGTTAAAGAATAGTCTGAAGAACAAAAGTGGGGAATTGAAGTCTGAGGATAACAGTAAGGAATCTGACCTTAGTGACGAAGACACTACTGACTCAGGGACCAGTGAAGATATGAATTCAGAAGAGATAAGCGAAAATGAGGACGAATAAGATGTATCTGCATAATTACATTGAGATCAAAGAAACAGAGAACTATTTCCATTTCTGGCCCTGAAATTAATTTGCTTTTTCAGAAACTCTCTCATTTTTCAAGTTAAACATAGACACAATAATTTAAATGTTATCCCCCAAAGTATTTCTCTTCTAGAATATTGCATAATAAAGATTGTGACGTTTTGTGTAATACACTTGTTATGCCCTCTTAATCGGGAGATTCAGGGGCAAATAAATATTGGTCTGTTTGTTACAAAAAACTTAAATTTTGGCCGTGACGTTTGAATGGTTAGTGCTAGAGTTTTTGTTTTTTCACATGTAGTATATTCTTTGAGTGCCCGAATTATTGTGCTACTGTACTGTTTGGAAAAGATGCACGTTTCTAGAATAAGTGATTTTTTTTTAAAAAGACACAAACTGTGTAAAATGTTGAGTAAATTGAAATAATCCTTCCTTGGTAATTTTAGGTTCCATACATATATCGCATCATATTTTGCAAAGAGGATATCTTTATTGACTGTTGATGAGTACAAGAAAACCTCTGTTGTGCAATAGAGTTGTGGAGAAAAACAGTGTTGTTTTTGTCGCCCGCCGCAACGCAGGAGGGGATATAGAAACACCGGTGTACATCACACTTCACTTTGTGGACGGAACTCCCCAGAAACCGCCCAACAGATTTGTTCATATTTTGTAGGATTGTTAGTCACCATGTGTAGTTGATCATATCATGCCGGCACTTTGATTCGACAATTTTTACAGGAGTTATTGATTTTGTTGAATGTGTACATGCTACACTATAAGAACACAACTCTGTGTTTCCTACAAGACTGACCTGTAAATACCAAGTTAAAGGTGTTGTCTATCTCTTTATTTTATTTGTGAGACCACAATTCTACAATGTAATCGAACGTTTTACTCTTATGTGCTTCCCAATTGCAATACTTTTTTTGAAAAAATTATTATGCACCCGAGATCAAAGATCGGGCGGGGGGGGGGGGGGGGGGGGGGGGCATATTTTTGTCCTGTCTGTTATTGTCTGAAACTTTAACCTTGCTACTAACTTTTCAACAGTAAGAGATATAGCTTCGATATTTCACATGATTATTCCTTGTAACAAGACCTTTCCGTGGGTACCAACATTTTTTACCCTGTGACCTTTATGTTTAAGCTACTGTTTGAAAACTTTAACATTCCAAATAACGTTTGAACAGTAAGTGATAGAGCTTTGATATTTCACATGAGTATTCCTTGTGACAAGACATTTCCGTGGGTACTGAACCTTTTCACCTTGACATTTGACATTTTTTTCATAAAATTGACATTGGTCATAACTTCTAAATGGTAAAATTTAAAGCTTTCATATTGCACATGAGCATTTCTTGTGTCAGATTCTTTCTACTGGTGTTAAGATATGTGACCTTCGCCACCTTCGGAATTGACCATTATCGGGGGCATTTGTGTTTCACACACACATCTTGTTTTCTTTGTATTATTCCCCAATTAAACAAGCATTCTTAATGTATTGCAAAAGCAATATCTGTCTCCTGTAAGAAGACCCATTAATAACAAGCCTCCATGAATTGTGTAAATCTAATCTAAATTCAAACTTAATCTGTCTAGCTACTCGCATACCAAAATACAGCTTCCTAAATTGAGCCCGTGGGGATCTGGGTTAAAATAGGTCCTCAGCACCCCTTGCTTGTCGTAAGAGGCGACTAAATGGGGCGGTCCTTCGGATGAGACCGCCAAAACCGAGGCCCCGTGTCACAGCAGGTGTGGCACGATAAATATCCCTCAGTGCTCAATGGCCATAAGCGCCGAGCATAGGCCCAAATTTTGCAGCCCTTCACCGGCAGTGATGATGACTCCATATGAGTGAAATATTCTCGAGAGGGACGTAAAGCAATATTCAATCAATCAATCAATTCCTAAATTAAACAATAGAGAAAAATCTATATATATATATATATATATGCACACTGGGGTGCATGAGCCGAGTTGCATGGGATACATTGTAAAGTCAGGACTGATGTGGCATATTTATAATTGTGAATATTCGGATTTAAACTTTTAGAGTGATCATGCAGATCCAGATATTTCTAAAATTTTCAATCTTTTTTCAGGACTGTGACCTTGACTTTTTTCTCCAAATAGGGGGTCTTCCTAACCTGCTTTCCAACAATATAACCAAGTTTCATTTGATTCAGTTTTAAACTTTTCGAATTACTGTCCAGAAACCATATATGTCTGAAGTTTTCAATCTATTTTCGGTCACTGTGACCTTGACTTTTGATCTTTTTTCTCCAAAATCAATAGGGGCCATGCTTTGCTGGTATCCAACAATATATCCAAGTTTCATTTGATTCAAATTAAAATAAAAAATACGAGGTATCCTCCTGAAACCAAATTGTTTTGGAATTTTAAATCTATTTTCGGTCACTGTGACCTTGACCTTTGACCTATTTTCTCCACAATCAATGGGGGGCATTCCTTACCTGGTGCATAACTATATCTTTAAGTATCATTTGATTCGGTTTAAAACTTTATGAGTTATCATCCGGAAACCAAACTTTTATGAAATTTTCATTCTATTTTCGGTCACTGTGACCTTAACCTTTGACCATTTTTCTCCAAAATTAATAGGGGTCTTCCGTATTTGGTACCCAACAATATATCAAAGTTTCATATGATTAGATTGTAAACTTTTCGAGTTATCATCCGGACACCAATTATTGACGCTCAACAACCCGCCCACATCACCAAACCAATAGCCGAGTTCAAATTCGTTGCAACTCGGCTAAAAAGGTGCTGAAAACTTACGTGGGACGGACTAACCCAAACAGGTGAATAGATGGATGGGCAGGCAAAGAGGAAACCTATAATCCTCTGGTTTCACTAGGTTGTTATAATGCAAGGTGAAGATAACGAACAGTGATCAATCTCATAACTCGTATAAGCAATACAAAATAGATAGTTGGGCAAACACGGACCCCTGGACACACCAGAGGTGGGATCAGGTGCCTAGGAGGAGTAAACATCCCCTGTTGACCGGTCACACCCGCCGTGAGCCCTATATCCTGATCAGGTAAATGGAGTTATCCGCAGTCAAAATCAGTGTGCCAAGAACGTCTTTACCATCGGTATGAAACACATCAGACAGCATTTGACCCAATGCGAGGTTGTATTGACGAACTAGATCGTTATAACGACCACAGAATTTGCGAAATGCTGACTTCAATCGAGACTTGAAACCCCTGTACCATCAACTTGTTTGTCAGTAGCTTACCTCGACTTAAAAACAGACTATACGCAGAACAAGCTCTTGCATATCAAATCAGTTGAGATATATAAACACCATATGCAGGTGATAATGGAATATTGCTACATAAATGTTGGGAGTCGACGATGGAGAAGCTAAAATCATCCCGTTTCTCATACAATTGGGTTGTTAGTTTGCCGTTAACACCTACTATGATGTCAAAAAGTCTAGTCTTTAATTTATCATGAGGAATGTTCGTGTATAGTGTTGAAAAGTCATGGTTTTAATGTTATTGATTTGGGAAAAATTTCTGCAGTTTAAAGTTTACTAAAAGTTCTTTAGAATTTTTTTATAATCCACATTTGATTAACACCACTTCTGGCATATGTAGTCCCACAGTAAGTTTGAAGTTTCTCATTCACATCTGTTAATATTTTCGTGAGGAGCAAAGATAGGGGCTTGGTAGAGCACTTGCTGGATCCAGCAATGTATCTTCGTTTGTAAGGGGTTTTATGTAGTTTAGGAATCCAGTATAGGTACGGTAACTCATATTCATTCGACCCATTGACTGGAACATCAAATGTGTCCAAAACCGAAGCACGGCCCAGAAGAATTTCATCTTTTGAAAGGGCAGTTGGAGTATAAGTATGGTTATCAAAAGTGGAATTAAAGCCAAGTTCGCTTAAAATACAGTTGTAATAATGAGCCTTACAAAGACAATGTTGTTACTAGCTTTGTCAGCTGGATCCAAAACATATTCCTCATGTAACCTATTTAATTCTTTTATCACTTCTGGTTTACTAAACGCATAAGGATAGATGGTACGTACTTTTGTTTTCATGTGTCTAGTGCGGGATTTTAATATCCCTCTTATGCTTTTAACCCATTCTGACAATGTATCAAGTTCTTCTTTTTCATATTTAGCCCCATCTTCACAAGTCAAGGGTTATTGATTCGTTACCTCGCACTAACCCTTGACATCAGTTGCTATTTAAAAGTTGGGCTCGAGAAGAAGGATGACGCAATACGCTAAAATTAATCAGCCAATGGGATTTCTTGTTTCAGATGAAAGTTTGGTAAGGGAATGAACAGAAAGTAAAAAATGGCGTCCGTTGACGAAAAGATATGTGAAAAATATCAACTCGATCATTTGACTGAAAACCAAAAGCTTTCGATATCATGTATCAGAGAAGGAAAAGATGTTTTTATTGGGACTAAAACCGGCAGTGGTAAATCGCTATCTTACGAAGTTGTTCCATTATTTTGGACAATTTGTTTAATTTATTAAAACATAGTCGACAAACGTACTTCGACAATCCGTCATTTTCATTCGGCTCATACTCCGAACCCTCGTCTAATTGTTTCTTCAAGCAAAACGAACTCCCGAAAATCAATCGACGGTATCTGTCTTGTACTAATTGGCCACAAATTCTACACCATAATGCCGTCGCCATGCTTGTTTACTGTTTAGTTTTGTTTTCGACCGACTATAAAAGCCGTTGTCTGATTGGTTTGCAGCCTGAAGCTGCAAACCAATCATATTGCTTCTTCTCGAGCCCAACTTTTAAATAGCGACTGATGTCAAGGGTTAGTGCGAGGTAACGAATCAATAACCCTTGACTTGTGAAGATGATTTAGCCCATGGTCTGGCATAATCTTCGACAGAATTCATAATAGAGATGAAGTTCTGTAGCCACGCGGGTAGGTTAAGGATTCCCTTATAGAATATCACAGTGCACTTTATGCCTTTACTTCTCCGAACTACCAATATATGACGTCATAATGGAAAATGACGTCAAGTCACTGCAAACTTAAGCTGTTATGATGGGGAGAGTGTCAAAAACTTTAGACCTTATTTCAAACTGCCTATAAGATGTCAGAACGCTATTGCAAAATTCACGTACCTGAATTGTATTTTAATATCTGATATATCCAGTTTGTTTAATTACCCTTGATTGAAATTCAGCGTGTTTACACTGCTTTCGAAAAATATACTTTTGAAATGTACTGTTTTATACCAGTGGTGAGAGAGGTAGAATTTATGTGTTTATAAAAGAGTCTAGCGCAATCAATTTATGAGGATTCATTTGAGATCTTTTACGGAAATCGTAAGAGGAGTTTGTTCTCTACCCGAATCTTGCATGGTTAAATGTTTGATGGCTTTGTTTGAATACAGATTACCCTCAAATGTGTAGGTAAGTGTGTTGGTAAGTTGAACTCTTCATGAAATACGTGTATTTTGTACGCAAGTAACACTACCATTTTTCCCAAGCACATGTTGGGTACACAAGGATACGGTGACTTCATTTATCAAACAAAAAGTTAAAAACAATTGTTAAATGAGCTGCGCTGAAGCGATTTATATGAGAAACACTTCAAACAATTATAAATGAATGTCACGTGATCAACGAAGTCATGTGATATCATAACAGATATGGTAATATATAGCTGAGAGAACCTTTATATAAATTGTCTGTACTTAATTATATAAATTACAAGTGAAAACCAAAAACCGACCTCGCAATCCAATGTATGTTTTGAACGCATTTCAAACTCCGGGAAGCCTAACATAGCTGCGCAATTAAAAGACCGAGGTTCTCTAGGACTTTTTAGAATAAGTAATTTAATAGAAAATGTTGGGTTGCGATTTTATTTAGGGGACTACTAAGTTCTTTTAATTTAATAGAACATTTTGGGTTGCGATTTTAAAGGTTAAAGGATGTTTTCACACCTGCCTTCATTTTTAGCAGCTCCGTTGGTATTTTACTGACACCCTACAAATATAAATGCATTAAATAGATGTATGTTTACTCTATGGACAAGTTCATCCATCAAAAATATTAATGGAATATCTTTGCGTGATGTACATGCACATGTGTTACAGTTTCAGTGTACCACGAGGCCTACCTTGCTGTGGGAGTCTTGTCACATCTGGTTCTTTTGTCCTCTCTACCTACCTTGCTGTGGGAGTCTTGTCACATCTGGGTTTTTTTGTCCTCTCTACCTACCTTGTTGTGGGAGTCTTGTCACGTCTGGTTCTTTTGTTCTCTCTAAAACAGAGATAATTACAAGGAATACAATAGTTGAAATCAAATATCCTTACCTAACCATAGTTATACATGTATATATAATGATTGAATATTGTTTAACGTCCCTCTCAAGAATATTTTATTCATATGGAGTCGTCACTACTGCCGGTGAAGTGCTGCAAATATTAGGCGTCAGCGATTATGGTCATCGAGCAGGAAGGGATCTTTATCGTGCCACAACTGCTGTGACACGGGGCCTCGGTTTTCTCCGGTCTCATCCGAAAGACCGCTCTCTCTCTCTCTATATATATATGTATGTGTGTGTGTGTGTTTTATATCCTATCGTCATCCCGTGAGGATCCAGGTTAGAATAGGTCCTCAGTACCCCTTGCTTGTCGTATGGGGCGGTCCTTCGCATGAGACCGCAAAAATCGAGGTCTCGTTTCACAGCAGGTGTGGCACGATAAAAATCCCTCCCTGCTCAAGGGCCATAAGCGCCGAGCATAGGCTTAAATTTTGCAGCCCTTCACTGGCAGTGGTGACATCTCCACATTAGTGAAATATTCTCGAGAGGGACGTTAAACAATATTCAATCAATATATCCTATTGTCTTTGTGGTTTGTATCTTTACATGTGTGTTTGCATCTTGTATTAAACACACCGGTTATTGGAAAAAGGAACGTTTTTATGTAATGTGCAAGTAGATCTACTGTGTTGAGGAGTTAGTCCAGAAAAAATAAATAAATGGAATAGCATCTTTGTGTAATGTAACTTTAAAAACATGTGCTATAGTTTTTAGGTCACCTGAGTAAAGTCAGGTGACCTATTTTCCTATTGCAACTGGTTGGCGTCCGTCGTCGTCCGTTATCTTTTGGACTTCGTCGGTAGGGGACTAATGAGATCATCGTCATTTAAAATATTACATACACCCAACTGCCACAAGAGTACAATTACATTAAGCAAATAGAGGTGGATGTACTAAATGAGAATCAACTAAAGAGTCATCCTGAGGTTTATTTATAATCATACTCGCAAATTATGTACCCTCTATTAAATGGTATGACCTCTCTCAAAATTTATGATCTTAACAATAAGCACAAGTGTTTTTGTATATACTATCATGAGCAAAATGAAGGGGGAAAATTCTAGCTTTAAAACAATACATGATTTTTATCTTGAGAAGTCATGTAGTTTGCTCTACATTGCATGCCATTGTGAAACAATTCAAACAAATAGAAGAATGTTCTCGGGTTCGAATCCCGCTCGCGCAGGTAAGTGAGAAAGTTTCCCAGTTTACTTTTGGAAGGTCGGTGGTCTCCTGTACATTGTATCTGGGGTCTCTCTTCCACCAATAACAACTGGGCGCCAACATTCAACTTATTTGTCAGTAGCTTGCCTCGATTTAAAAACTGACCATACGCAGAACAAGCTCCTGCGTATCGAATCAGTTAGTGATATAAACACCATATGCAGGTGATAATGGAATATTGCTACATAAATATGGGAAGTCGACGATGGAAAAGCTGAAATCATCCTGTTTGTCATACAGTTGAGTTGTTAGTTTGCCGTTAACACCTACTTTCAATAAAATATCTAAGTATGAAGCAGACATGGATGACTCTGTGGTGTCTTTTATTTCGAACTGATACAATACAGTTACAAAATGATTTTATCACACTGGTCTGCAAGTTACAACAGTTTTGAAATTATTTTTTGTATTTTTAGATTGTCTCCTTCAACTGTCCGCAACCCACTTGCCGAAAATATGTCCAGTCATTTAATGCGATTGTAAACATTATTTAAAGAAGACAATTATCTAAACGCACATGCACTACAAGTGAGGATAATTTGATTGTTTATGTATTTGTAATTTTTCACCCCCTTCCTTAGACAGTCATGTCTACGTACCCTTCTCACGTCCAATAACTTGTGTCAATTTAATACTCAAACCCTGTGGGGATCCGGGTTAGAATAGGTCCTCAGTACCCCCTTGCTTGTCGTAAGAGGCGACTAAATGGGGCAGTCCTTCGGATGAGACCGCAAAAACCGAAGTTCCATGTCACAGCAGGTGTAGCACGATAAAGGTCCCTCCCTGCTCAAAGGCCATAAGTGCCGAGCATAGGCCCAAATTTTACAGTCCTTCACCGGCAGTGTCACGTCTCCATACGAGCGAAATATTCTCGAGAGGGACGTTAAACAATATTCAATCAATCAATCAGTATATACTTTGTAGTAATTTTACCGATATATCAACTTGGCCAAATTAATTAGAAATGTAGGTCAAATCATACAGAAAGCCGGGTCTCTCTTCGGGGAAATAGAACAGATAGACCCCCAATAAACCACCCGTACGAAGAGAACACTTCCCAAGTGAAGATCAACCAATGACAGACTGTTTGGACTGAAAGTGAATGATTTGTATTCAAATTAACTGGATCTCTATAAGTCGCGATATTTTTTTAATTCACAGAGAGGTAACCAATTCAATCGGATGGCTGCATGACATCGAACCTTTGCACGTATCGAATGCCTCAGATGATTACATACAGATGTAATTGTCAATTGCGATGAAAGCTGGGATGACGAGGACCATCTATGGTGTGTATCAATGTCCGACCACAGGTGTGAATTTTGACAAAGTTTAAATGGTTGATATACAGTCCACTTATATTGAAGTCAGTGATATTGAAGTTAAAATAAATCCCCAGTAGCGATATTTGTGTAGTTCGGCATTGATTATATTGAACTTTGAATATAATGAACAATTCAGGTCGATCCCCTGGATTTCATTATATCCGGAGTAGACTGTATACATTTGCATACGAAATTAAGACTTGAGATTATCTTATAATTTTTTTCATACGAATTTTAATCAGTTATGAGGGGGACCTCATAGAACAAAAATTGTTCCTTAAAAAGACTGGCCAAAGTACATCAGGAATAATAGGGAAGGGGTGAGGTTCACCATGCATTCCCTTTATCCTGATGAGTGACAGATGAGGCGTCAGAATCATGAAGAAGTTGTAGACTTAAGTCAGAATTTGAACATTGCCTTTAAGTTTTGTTATTAAAAACACACAAAAATTCAAATTCTATTAGAAATTATTTCCTTTTCATGTTGTGAATTTTCATTTCAAGTGTGGGGTTTTAAGGTGGATCGATCCTCATGTGACTTATCAATAATAATGGTTAAAAGTGCAAAACCTTTATTAATTTCTATTCAATATAGTTAAATTTAAACAATAACCATAGAAAATGTGTATGTTGCCACATTTTTAAAGATGTCAGACATAAAAAAAAATCGGAAGTATATGTTAACATCAGAAAATCACACATTTTCGTTGTACAGAATAATTAAAATAGATAAAATCTTGTTGAAATGACAAATTTTAAATGTCAACATTTAGACATGCAGTAGAAGAAATACCAACATAGGAGTTATTGCCCTTGACAACTTTTTTTTATTATAAAAAAAAATATTATCTATAGAAAATATGCACTTTTTCAATATCAATAGTTTACCAATTTTTTTTATTTAATGCAGTGAATAAAATTCCTCTGAAGATATATTTCTTTCATGCGCAAAGTTTAATTTGATAAAGATTTTTGCAAAAACCTATGACATCACACGAGGATCGATTAACCTTAATATATTAATTTTATGAATGACTGGAATGTTGACTTTCGTCATAACGTACATCACAGGTGTCAGTAATGTTTTTTTATTATTATTATTTATAAAAAAATATATATATATCTCTGCGTGTACTATTCTCAGATTAACTTGAATTTCATTTAACTAAATCATGATACGCTCTTCCCGATTCTGTATTACCAAAGAATTCTTGACGTGTTTGTGTGAAACAAAGACGTGATTACACTGCTGGAACACACAGTGAGGACGTGATTACACTGCTGGGATACACAGTGAGGACGTGATTTCAAGTATCGCTTCGTTATGTAGTTAGTTTTTTATGACCCCCGAGACCGAAGATCGGGGGGCATATAGTTTTTGTCCTGTCTGTCATTCTAGAAGTCTGAAACTTTAACCTTGGTAATAACTTTGGAAGAGTAAAAGATAGAGCTTTGATATTTCACATGAGTATTCCTTGTGACAATACCTTTCCGTGGGTACCAACATTTTCTACCTTTGAGTTTGACCAGCTTTTTTAAAACTTGCTAATAACTTATAGGGCTGTGGTATTTCACATGAGTATTCCTTGTGACAAGCCCTTTCCGTTGGTACTAAACCTTTTGACCTTGACATTTGACCTACTTTTATTTTATTTTTTTTACATTGGTCATAACTTTTAAATGGTAAATATTAGAGCTTTCATATTGTACATGAGCATTTCTTGTGACATGATCTTTCTACTGGTACCAAAGTATTTGTCCTTGTGACCTTGGCCATCTTTGGAATTGACCATTATCGGGGGCATTTGTGTTTCACAAACACATCTTGTTTTTTCCTGGCAATTATTTTACTGAGATTGTGCGTGTGTTTGCGCACTATGCCAACACATACAAGGTTATACACGAGCAATCTAAGACACTTTGAAAACCTACAACACAAATGTGTGTCGTAGGTTTGGAGAGTAGGGACCCTTTGGAATCGGAATTTTTCACCGTGTTTTACCCAGAAAATACACAATTTTGTAGTGTATAGTGCGAGTTTCCGGTTTATACACGATTGTTGTCAATATAATTAAAATCGGACTTCTTTGATTCACGCCGTATACTCTGCATAAGATCTGACACAACCGAATTAGGAGTCATGGTCATTTGAACTTTGTTAGCCAATCAGCGAGTCGCCAATGAAATCGTCGGTGTTCACAATTCAAGGAAGGTGGATGCGATTGTTTGGTTTAAACAAAAACACATCGGATCTAGATTTGACGTCACAATTCACTGTTTATGTCGACTAGCGTTATATTCCGCGCGTGAATTGAGTGAACCATTTTGAAAACTATTCAAATTGTACCCATTCCTATTCATCGCATTTGACAATTAATTCAATTTGGGTGTATTTTACATCGTCAGATTTGTTGTTTGAATGAACGGAATAGATTAGGCATTATTACTAAAGATTAAAATTGCATATGTGAGAATAAACAATTTTATAGCTTGGAATATGCTTCGTGGGAGAGAGATTACTGAAACATATTTACGAATTGCCGAGTACCGCCTAAACACCATTGTTTGTGTAGCGCAATCCGACTGGCTGATAGTTCTTATGAATCTTTCAAGCGAAAGGTCATGCGGACATGACCCTTTATGGGGTTATGTCAGATCCTATTGTAGCGATTACGAACGTATCTTAAGATCTGATTTTAATTAGATTGGATTCTTATACACACAAAACCAAGTCGTAACGGAGTAGTTACACACTTTCCTTCCTTGTCATATTCACGCATGCTCAAAATAAACTTCATTTCATCGAGTGGATGCAAATGTAAGTGTTTTTGTTATTTAGTTGAATATAAATTGTCAACTGATGACTTATGGTTGATTTTCTCGTTCGTGGTCGTTTAGTTTGAATACATTGAGGTATGCGATGTATGGTTATTCTGCAGTAATAATGAGAAAAAGTGAGTTGACCTTTGACACGATTTAGATGCAACACGGACCCCTGGACACACCAGAGGTGGGATCGGGTGCCTAAGAGGAGTAAGCATCCCCTGTCGACCGGTCACACCCGTCGTGAGCCCTATATCCTGATCAGGTAAACGGGGTTGTCCGCAGTTAAAATCAGTGTGCCAAGAACGAATAAAATTAGAGGCTTGTAAGCTTAAATAGTTCAATGGTTTTCATTTTCTGTATGTGTTTGTGTTTTATATCATCATAATTATCTTCAGTATTTTGATAAGATGATACAGGAATCAGCTGAAATGTGTAGTGCAAAGCAAAGCAATATACATACTGATTTATTTATACACATTATTGCATCGTAAAATAATGCTAATAGATTGTATTATAGAATTGTGCATACATGTACGAAAATCTAGCAATGAAGTGATCATGACTAGTATGGGGTTGAACAAACATACATGTATAGTAGCAAATATGGAGAGAGAAAAATAGCTTAGTAGACAAATTCATTTGAGCTAAACAGAACAGGCTTCTTTCTTTCCCTTGGAGGTATTACTTTTCTAGCATCTTCATTTGTGTGGTTTACACTTGATCTCTTTAAATTTCTTCTCCGACAACTAAAAGATAGCGATCTTGCTTCATGAAGCAGCCATCCAGTGTGCACTTAAGGATCCGCACCATCTACACAAACGTAAAAAAAAAAACCTGCTTCTTTGCAATAGCTAATGCTAGCATCGCCAAAACACACAATTTCAATCTTAATATACTTCGCTCTCATCGTTTTCGTAGAGTTGTCGAACTTGAGCTAATTTTATATATCTTGAACCCGACCGATCTACATAAACACCAAGTCACAAGAGTACTTTAATTAAATGTCTATATCATATTAACATTTATTTAACTGGTTATGTGGGGAATGTTTTGCATTTATTATACCCCCCCGCAACAAGTTGGGGGGGGGGGGGGGTATACTGGAATCGGGTTGTCCGTCCGTCCGTCTGTAGACGCAATGGTTTCCGGGCTCTAAAGCATTATCCTTTCCACCTACCGTCACCATATCATATAAATGGACAACCCATGGGATGAAGATGTTCCTTATCGATTTTGGGGTCAAAAGGTCAAGCGCACTGGACATCGAAGTAGCAATATGGTTTCCGGGCTCTAAAGCGTTATCCTTTCCACCTACAGTCACCATATCATACATATGGACTACCCATGGGATGAAGATGTTCCCTATCGATTTTGGGGTCCAAAGGTCAAGCGCACTGGCCATTGAAGTAGCAATATGGTTTCAGGGCTCTAAAGTGTTATCCTTTCCACCTACAGTCACCACATCATACATATGGACTACCCATGGGATGAAGATGTTCCCTATCGATTCAAAGGTCAAGCGCACTGGACATTGCAGTAGCAATATGGTTTCCGGGCTCTAAAGCGGTATCCTTTCCACGTATAGTCACCATATCATACATATGGACTACCCATGGGATGAAGATGTTCCCTATCGATTTTGGGGTCCAAAGGTCAAGCGCACTGGACATCGAAGTAGCAATATGGTTTCCGGGCTCTAACGCATTATCCTTTCCACCTACAGTCACCACATCATACATATGGACTACCCATGGGATGAAGATGTTCCCTATCGATTTTGGGGTCCAAAGGTCAACCGCACTGGACATCAAAGTAGCAATATGGTTCCGTTTGTCATGCCATTTGTTTACACTCAGAAAAGAGGTAGTTTATACCTATTACCAACACCCTTTGGGAGATTGGGGTAAGCGGGGGGCATTCTTAGTGAGCATTGCTCACAGTACCTCTTGTTTATGCTAAAATATTTAACTATAATGTTTTTTTAAAATAAGATTGATGTGATACTGAGATACATCAATACAAATAATACCATTGATCAATAGTATTTATAAGGTAATGTGAACCCCGGGGAGCGGTAAACACATTTGTAAATTAGCAATGTTGATGTATCAAAATATGTCTGAACAACATTGGTGTTGTTAATAACATTTGTTCAAAGAAGTGTACCATCCATTCAAATCGGGGAAAATGAGTTTGATTCATTTGCCTCCGTGGTTGAGTGGTTAGAGCATCGCGCTCAAAATCACATGGTCTCTTACCTTTGTCGGCGCGGGTAAGTGAGAAAGTTTCCCAGTTTACTTTCGGAAGGTCGGTGGTCTCTTCCCAGGTACATTGTATCTGGGTTCTCTCTTCCACAAAAAAGAAGAAAAAATGGGCACTACCAGATGACTGAAAAATTGTAGAGTGTGGCGGAAAACATCAATCAATCAGTCATTCATTAACCATTATGTAAAAATATGTAGAAAAACATAATATAACAATAAAGTCATATACTTCACATGACAAAAACTTTCTCATCCTTATGATTGATTAATTTTGGAGGGTGGGGAAATGATCGATCGAGAGTCATGAATTTTGGATACAATAGATGTCTTCTTTAAAAGGATACTATATAAACGCGCTAAGGAAACAAATTTACAGATATTCCACAAGATTTTGAACAATTTAACCTTTGGTATGACTGCACCGGATATTCGCTTTGACAGTGAAATTAGTGGCGATGGAGAAAATCCTCAGTTCGTGATCAGAGGGAATGAAATTTATAGAAGGGGACACTATGTCATTCAGATTTCGTGGTTTTTTTTTAAAGAAGAATTTACATATACTTACACGGTATGTTTCATTATCGTTTTGTATGCGTTTGTGTCTGCGAGGGTGATTGTGTGTGTGAGGGTGACTGTGTTTGTGTGTGTGAGGGTGATTGTATATGTGTTTGTACTCTTACAATTTACGTTAAATTGGAGAGAGAAGAATGCAATACAACTAAAGACTGTAAATGCATTTTTATGCCTCCCTTTGAAAAAGGGGGCATATTGTTTTGCACCTGTCGGTCGGTCTGTAGACCATGTGTTGTCCGCTCAATATCTTGAGAACCATTCACTTGATGATAATGATATTTCATATGTGGGTTAGTTATGAGTAGAAGAGGATCCCTATTGTTTTTCAGGTCCAAAGGTCAAGGGTCAATCTACTCTCGACATTGGAATATAATGTCCGCTCAATATCTTGAGAACCCTTTGCTTGAAAGACATCAAACTTGGCACACTGGTACATCCTAAGGAGTAGATGACCCCTATTGATTTTGAGGTCATATGGTCAAGGGTCAAACTGGGAATAGGAATATACTGACCATTCAATATTTAGAGAACCCTTTGCTTGACAGACATCAAACTTGGTATGCCAGTACATCTTCCGAAAAAGATGACCCCCATCGATTTTGAGGTCACATGGTCAAAGGTCAAGGGTCAAACTGGACATAGGAATATACTGTCCGTTAAATATCTCGAGAACCCTTTGCTTGACAGACATCAAACTTGATACACTGGTACATCTTCAAGAGAAGATGACCCCTATTGATTTTGAGGTCACATGGTCAAGGGTCAAACTTGACATGGGAATATACTGTCTGCTCAGTATCTTGAGAACCCTTTTCTTGACAGACATCAAACTTGGTACACTGATACGACTTCAGGAGAAGACGACCACTATTGATTTTGAGGTCACATGGTCAAGGGTCACACTAGACAGGAATATACTGTCCGTTCAATATTTTGAGAACCCTTCGCTTGACAGACATCAAACTTGGTACACTGGTACATCTTCAAGAGAAAATTACCCCTATTTATTTTGAGGTCACATGTTTAAAGGTCAAGGGTCAAACTGGACATAGGAATATACTGTCCGTTCAATATCTTGAGAACCCTTTGCTTGACAGACATCAAACGTGGTACACTGGTACGTCTTCAGGAGAAGACGACCCCTATTGATTTTCAGATCACATGGTCAAGGGTCAAACTGGACATTGGAATATACTGTCTGCTCCATATCTTGAGAACCCTTTGCTTGACAGACATGAAACTTGGTACACTGGTACATCGTCAAACGAAGATGACACCTATTGATTTTGAGGTCGCGTGGTCAAAGGTCAAGGGTTAAACTGTACATAGGAATATACTGTCCGCTCAATATCTTGAGAACCGTTTGCTTGACAGACATCAAACTTGGTACACTGGTACATCTTCAGGAGAAGATGACTACTAATTATTTTAAGGTCACATGGTCAAAAGTCAAGGGTCAAATTGGACATAGGAATATACTCTCCGTTCAATATCTTGAGAACCCTTTGCTTGACAGACATCAAACTTGGCACA